>NW_022156716.1:1184647-1186891 GCF_004355905.1 Pyricularia grisea
CCCCCCCCCCGGGAACACACCGTACAGTCCATATTCTGGAATATGGTAGTACGTGGTAAGCCATCCCCATGCTAGTGTTGAAGATCGAATATTCAGAGAAATGGGGAACAAGAGGGGATGGGGGTTCAACGTAGATCCGCCGTGGTGGCTACCGACCTATATTAGTTCCCGTCCGTCTCTCGCACAGACTGGTGTGGCCACACGACACCTCGACATCCTGCCCACGGAGACCGGTTGTTTTTTTTTTTTTTACAGTAATATCGAGTTACAGGATCCTAGTGCCAGACAAGCCGACAACAGTAGCGAAAGCCACTCCAGAGCACCTCCAAACAAGATCAAACTGCACATCATGTCTACCGCTCACACAGTGTACCTGCCCATCCTTGACATGGTCAAAGGTCACCTTGCTGTCAACTCGGTTTTTGTCTTTCTTGTCATCGTCGTCGTTTCACTCAGAGTCCTTGGCCGTTGCATAGGACCCGGACTCGGCTGGGACGATGCACTTGTCGTTGCAGCCATGCCGCTAGGCGTTGCAATGCTCGTTTGCAGTGGTTTTTTCGCTCCTATTGGCAATGGTTACAACCTTGAGGAATACCCTGAGCGTAAGTACTCGGCCGCCAACCCAGAAGAAAGAAAAAAAAAGGGGGGGACGAGCGAGAGAGAAAGTTGTTTACCTGTGAAAGAAAGCACAACTAATTATGACATGATGATATGCTTAGTTCTTGCCAATGTTCCCTTTATCCTTCAGCTCACCTTCGGCATGCAACTTGTCTACGTTACGCTTCTTGCCCTCACCAAGGCCAGCATGCTCTGTTTCTACCTTCGGGTCTTCTCGACACCCTGGATGAAGCGAGCGTCCATAATCTCACTGGCTGTCATTGCGGCTTGGTGGGTTTCCTATGTCTGCGCCTGCATCTTCATCTGCGACCCCGTCAGCGCGCAGTGGACCGGCGTTGGCAAATGTGGCCAGTACATCTCCATGATCCAGTCCCTGATTGCCACCAACGCCATCGGCGACGTGGTCATCATGATGATGCCGATGAAACAGATCTGGAGTCTCAAGATGCGCAAGACGGACAAGGTCGGTGTTTCGGCTTCGTTCCTTTTGGGCACGGCCTGCGTGGTCATCGCCATCTTCCGGTTGATCTACATCAGCACCGTCGACCTCAACAGCAACGTGACGGGAACCATGTCGACGACTATCTTGCTCTTCACCCTCGAGCCGAACTTGGCCATCCTGTGCATCAGCATCCCCATGCTCAGGCCCTTTTACGTCCTTTACAAGAAGCGGGTGGGCAGCAGTCGGCTCACCGAGGACAAGTCCGGGTACAACAACGGACCCAGCGGAAATGGCTATGTCAAGGACATTTCAAACCACTCTTCCAACGGGATGCCCAGCCGATCTGCTCAGGGCAACGGAGCCCCTACCGGCAACTGGGAGCTGGACGACTATAAGACGAACAAAGTGACCGTCACGACGACCGGGGATGGAGCTAGCATCGACAAGCCATCCGTGAGGCCAAGCGGGCCCTTGGGCGACATCCGGGTCGACACTGAGTGGCAGGTCAGCCGTGTGTAAGCGATTTTGGGGTTTCCTGTACTGGACATGAAAAGTTTATTTTTGAGTTTCCTTTTTTTGTTGGTCCCTCGCTCAGACCGGGCCTTATGTGTGTGATTACTATCAGCGGATCAAAGATATGGGGAGGGAGGGAGGAGAGCATGTTTTGGCATGCGTGCGTCGACGACAAACAATGACGAAGAGTAACAAAAACAGAAGAAAGCAAGCATTACCAAGTGCTGGACACAGTCGCTACCTAATTATGTATATCTTATCTTACTCATGAAAATAAAAATAAAAAAGCAAGCGATTTGATTCGATAATGTTTCACAAAGAATAACTATTGCTGCGAGAGGGGGTTTTCTTTTTCTTCTTTTATTTTTTTTTAGGAAGAAAAAGCAATCTTTAGCCTGAGTCTTGAATCAATTTGTGCGCGCATGACGAGAAACGTCCGGTTGGTGTTCGATACACTAGCTAGCGCACACTACCTAGATTGCGGCTCCGACGTATACCTACCTAGCTTGGGTTGGACTTCTCAGAATAGCAGATTATCAGAAACATACAGTACATCCATCTCGGGCAGTTTGTCGACCGCGTCATGTTCGGAGAGATATCGAGTGATCTTCTACTGACCAGGTTTAACCAAGATAACAACAGCAAACAACAACGGATGAAACTGGGGGGGG
>NW_022156716.1:1187015-1216739 GCF_004355905.1 Pyricularia grisea
CCCCCCCCACTTCACTTCTGGTTGCCTGTGCGGTTGAGAATGGCGTGTGTCAGCATGTCCGTTCGTTCAATTCTTTCAATCATTCCTTCGTTCATTCCCTGCAACTGGCGGCAGGGTAAGGGTCTTACCCCAAACGGGTGTCTATTTTGGGAAATTGAACAAACAGATGATACGACGTACCAATTTTCCAAACAGCAATTAAAGACAAAAAAAAAAAAAAAAAAGCCAAGGCGTTTGTGCTTTTTGGCGCATGGTAGAATTACCACGTAACGTAAGTAGGTAGATAGGTAGGTTGTTTCTATGGACAGCTGTTTCAATGTATTGCTCCACGAACTCAAATAGTCAAAGATTGAAATGAAGCAAATGCCAGGTCAATGCAACCCAGTATTCGCCCGCCGTACAAAACTCGTGCATATCAATCGTGCTGTCTATGTCTGGCATGTCAAGGCAGGCAGTAGCGGAAGGGGGGGAAATACCAGAGAAAAAAAGAAATCAAGGTAAAGGAATCATCATCCATTCCATCTCCATTTTACAGGAATCCCGGCTTCGCAAAGGTGCAGCTTCTGCTACTGCAACGCGACAGCAACGCTACAGACGCACGCACTGGCGCCTCCAAGGCTCACACTCGACCAGTCAGCATCAAGAGCCGTTGTGTTATGGGATGCATTTGATGAGTTGAAATGCATGGGACCAAGGGACAGTTGGAGCGCGCTTATTCCCTCCCCGCCCGCCGAGGATGCAAGCCCTGAGCCGGTTACCTGGTACATACCTAGGTAGGTAGGTACTTCGTGTGTACCTCCTCCCCCCGAGGAAGACAGGCAAGCGACTCGCTAACTTTCTCTAGTCTAGTCTAGATCCAGAACTCCATGTACGTACGGTAGCTTCCTTCCATCCACCTAGGTCGCCAAACAGCGGCGGCGGCTCTTTGAATCTATTCTTATAACCCGTGCTTCTGAGCATGCTGTCTGTTTGTCTTGTATTCACAGCAGCCCGTACTTAGGTATGCATCTGTCTGTCCTGTCTTTACCCTTGCGTACCTCAGCCATTATCGGGCTTATTTATTAATGACACCCAAAAAAGGCCTCTTTTTTTGCTTTGACCTCGAAATTCAATTTTTGACGGCCATTAATTACATCAACAACAGCCCGCAAGGACCAAGTAGCGACCTACCGCCAAGCAACCCCAGTCGAAAGCAAGGGTCGTCCTCCTTTTCTCATCTTTCGTTGATTGTCTCTCCACTTTTGTCAACCTTTGTCCATCGCATCGGGCATCGTCTCCTCCACCGCCCACCTTCTCAATCCTACCATTTGACTGGAAAAAAGCGACGGCGCAAGAGAGGGGTCGAATCGCCAAAACCAAGAAGAAAAGCGCCTCGAATGCAAGCAACCAGCGCACCAAAACCCCCCCCGTAGATTTACACACAAACCAACCCATACCCATACCCCTACCCCTACCAGCAACTAGCAGCTGGCCAACCCGATTTCACTGTCTAGGTACCGCACCGGACCTTCACCTTACCTTGGCCACCTAGTTTTACACTTCAGGTACCGCCTTTTAGGTCTAGGCAATCCGACCACCTTTCTTAGCCGCCCAATCCGCGCCACCATTTATTCTCCCTCGACCAGAACTCGATTCCGATTTCTGGGTGCCTACCTAGAATATATACCAAGGGGAAAGCTGTCGATTTTTATCACCAAACGATCAGATGGTCTGCGACCGCAGCATCATTCGGCCAATTCAGAATACAACGCTAGCTTAATTTCTAGGTTATCTCGGGGCGGGGTCTTTCTTGATTCTAGTTTTTTTTTTCCCTCTATTATTATTGTTTTTATTGTTTTATTTTTATTTATTGTTTTTTTTTTCTTTTCTTATCCTCCCCTTCTCCCTTGTTCCCACACAGAGAAGCCCCGACTGCCGACCGGAGCGGTTTGCCGAGAACTCTCGCGTGCGCGACAGTCTATGGCAAGTTGATATTTCAGGTAAGCTAGCTACCCAAGGTACCATAACCAACATCGAGCAAACGTTCGCGCGCCTGGCGAGAGAGACATGGGGGGGGGGGGGGGGGGGGTTTTTTTCGAACACGACTGACCTCATGCAGTGCCTGCATCCAACGGTCCCCTCATCGCCATAACCATAAGCAAAACAATTACAATTCAAACAGGACCGACGGGGCTGTGCGGGGGAAACCTGAACGACCCGCGATTGATGGGTCGCGAGTGTTTCTGCACCATCGTCGCATCCATATCAGCGTCGCTCTAAAGACCCTGCGCCGAAAATGATGGCTGTCTTGTCTCAAAGTGGCTCGTCCCCAGCAACGTCGCCAGCCCCCATCTCGCCATCGCCCACGTCGAGCCCGACCTCGAACCCGAACCACCCGTCCCTCCACCCACTGGTCACATCGCCTCCATCCAGCGTTGTTGCCGTCGCCCCGCCAGGCCGAAGAACAACTCTCCCGCGACCAATGTCCTACTCCGCGAGGAATAGGTTGTCGCAGTACTCGACGGGGTCTGTCCCGTCGCGATCGCGACCGCCATCTCACATATTTCCAATTTGGCCAAGCAGTCTGCCATACACGTTGGTCAGAGATTTTGCATACCCACCTGTCAATCCGCTGCACTATGGCCCACCTCCTGAGCCGTCACTGCCGCCAAGTGGCATGACCACGCCGGCGAGTGAGCACCAGAGGCGCCTGTCCGATCCACCTGCGAGCTGGGTTTCCTGGGAACATGGCACCTGGGGCGAAGGCTTCGGCAAGGGTGGCGACCTCGCGCCCATGCACCTTGGGGATGGCCCGCCCTGGAGTGAAGATGAGGATCTACAAAGTCCTGTCGTCAGCTCGCGCCATCGCAAACACCATGGTCACGGCAGGGGTAAGGGTGGCTCGCGGGGCGGTGGCGCTGCTGGAACAGGGCTGTTGGACCCTACAACCTACGACCGAGAGAGGGGCTACTATATGGGAACGAGCGGCGATGGGAGCGAGAGGTATTATGTCAACCAGGGGGGCGAGGCCAACGGACCTGGCGGAGAGTACGTTACGTACCCTCCAGACCAGGCGCGCAACTCGACCCAGGGTGTGTATAATGTCGGGGATCAACAGCCGCGACAGTATGCGGAACACGATGCTGGCTACCGTTACGGGTCTGACGGATCCAGCAGCTCGCCGTCTTCACCGGATCCGAGGGGCGAGGACCAATCGAGGTACTCGCGGGATTACCAATTTACCATTACATCCCCAGACGAGGAGATGCATGGCAAGGCAGTTGCGCTCTTTGATTTTGCTCGAGAAAATGAAAACGAGCTGCCACTGCTCGAAGGGCAGATTATATGGGTCAGTTATAGGCACGGACAGGGTTGGCTGGTTGCAATGGACCCCAAGACCCAGGAGAGCGGGCTCGTGCCGGAGGAGTATGTACGGTTATTAAGGGATATAGAGGGTGGCATGACGAGCCTGACTGCAGCCACGGAGGAGGGCACTGCCCCGCCGGCCACAACAACGGGCACTGGAACGGGAAGTCCCAATGATGCAGGTACACCTACCCAGACCGAACACAAGCCGCAGCAGAGGAACAGCTTTGGGCATACTCCCAGCGCCTCTACATCATCAACGTCAGCGAATGGATACCACCAGCCGATCGTATCAACTTTCAGCACTTCCAGCAAAGACTTGGACCCGTACCCTCAACATCTACTGGGAACGCAGGCCGGGCAGACGCCCCCTCAGGTCGTACATTACCACGGACAGCGGGGTGGGAGCCAGGCAAACACGCCGACTTTGAGTTTTCATCATGATGTCGGAATTATCCGACGTGGCAGCGTCGACCATACCACGGGGAAAAAGGCCGACAGCAGCGGGGAGAGGCTACCAGGCGCCAGGATGGGTGATTCCTTAGCCGAACAGAAAGAGGAGAGTAGTGAGGAGAGGAGAGACCGCAAGAGCCGGTGACACTGAGGGAGCGTGGCGCAATACATCTGGAGTCAGGAGTTGCAAGGTTTAAACAAGTTTTGAGGGGGAGGGGTTAAATTCTGATATTCATTGTACCACTACCATTTTGTCCCAAAGTTCGGCCATTTTGTTACTTGGTTACTTCTGTCGGGTTTCGGGAAGTTCAAGGGGAGCGTGCTTTGTGTGTTTTGCAAGAGTTGGTTGGTTGCATATTACCCCGTTAAATTTGGCCAAACCAATTTTCTGTTGTTTATGATTCTGTGTGTTCCGCCCTATTGTCTCGGTCACCCAGTCTATTTCTTTGCTATTATATGTGAACACTATGGGTTTTGACTGGCATGGGGACTCACTGAATGGGACATAATACGGGGTATATGGAGCTACTTATCCGATCTTGATTACCTACCTTACCTATCCATCCAGAACGATTCGATTCTCTGTTTGAAAAAAATCATTGTTCCGCGGGTACCATTTTTCCACATAGTAGATTAGAACTATGTTCATAATACAGTGTCAGAAGGACATCGTGAAGGCACGCGTATGAGAGACATGGGCATAAAATGACATACTGGTTACCTCGGTGATGGGATGCGTTTGTCGGACAGTTTAAGGAGCTGACTAACATGCAGGTACTTTCTGAGTTGCGTGAAAACCAAACCCACGTGATATGCGCATTACATTACCTGACCAAACGAAATCCTCTATTTCTCAAACCCACCACCTGACATTGACATCCAATTCCTCCTTTCCATCGCACATTTCGCTCCTCTTCCAGTAGCGAACTGGTACTGCTCAATGGTAAGTCATTGATGAGAAGTTTTTTTTTGCGGCTAGATATTTTTTTGGTGACGCTATTTCCATGATGAATTACATTTATTGGAGCTGTCTGATATTCCTTGATGACAGTATAAAATAATTACGCTTTTTCCAACTGATTGCACATTGCACAGCCTCGCACAGCCAGCGCACAAACTTTAGATATAGCCGTGGTTCGATTATAGACTGCAGACCTGCTGACGATTGCGTTTATCTGTTGCAGAGCACCAGATCACGGACCTAATGAGTCCATCTCCAACACCGTATCGCCAGCTACGCTCTTAGCGAAGTTTGGTCGCGTAGAAGCTGTCATCGTCGGGGTTTCGGGTGAAAATCCCGAACCACAGTCATGGAACATCCGCAAAACGATGCGGTGGGCGGATTGAGCCAGAATAATGCGGTGGTTGAGAAGCCACGCGACGATGGCTTCAAGCTGAAGTTCTGCACCGTCTGCGCGAGCAACCAGAACAGGTAAGCCTCGGGCCTCTTAAGAACCCTCGCGCCCCTCTAGAGCGATGATGGTTTGGCTAACACAACCTGGAGACAGATCGATGGAAGCTCATCTGCAGCTCTCCAAGGCAAACTATCCGGTCATTTCATTCGGCACAGGCTCCCTTGTCCGCCTGCCCGGCCCGACTATCACACAGCCCAACGTCTACAAGTTCAACTCGACGTCGTACGATGCTATGTACAAGGAGCTCGAAGGCAAGGACCGCAGACTATACACGGCCAACGGGATTCTAAACATGCTTGAGCGGAACCGTAACGTCAAGCGCGGGCCCGAGCGCTGGCAGGACTGGCAGATCGGGATCCCGCGGCTGGAGCACGCCAGCGACAGGGGCAGCGATGGTACTGAGGCCGGGGTTGTGGATGTTGTCTTTACCTGCGAGGAGAGGTGCTGGGATGCGGTGGTTGAGGACCTGCACGCGCGGGGGTCACCGTTGAACCGACCGGTTCACGTTATCAACGTTGACATTAAGGATAACCACGAGGAGGCGGCTGTTGGGGGCCAAGGGATACTGGACCTTGCAAACTCCCTGAACAAGGTTGCGGCCGAGGAGAGAGACAAGATTGGTGCGGCCGGATTTGATGGCGGTAGTGCGGCTGCCAGGTCTGGTTTCGACGACAGAGTCGCCGATGTGTTGGCAGAGTGGCAGGCAAGGTGGCCGAATTTGCCTGCCACCTGGACACTGGCTTGGTTCTAAAATCTGGGCCACAGGATCTGAAGCTGGCCTGTCCAAAGCATGATTTGATTTTACGATAGCAATATGACCTTCGAAATGATACCCGATTTCCATTCATATACCTGCAGCCATTGAGGAGATGAGCCCTCACAAGCTTTCAAGGCTTGCTTGCGGAGGGATTACTTCTCAAGCCGGATTAAAAGCATGTCAATCTGTAACACCAATGGCTGGCTGGCTGACAGCCATACGTAGATGCGAAACCCCAGCAACCCCAGCCACAAGTTACGTTCCTGCACCACACAGTCTGGAATGAAATACGCACAAGGCTTAGATCGGCTCGCAAGCCCGAGCGGAATGCCCATCAGGGGCTGCCTTGTGGGGTTTCAACTCACAATGCTGAGAAACCCGCCGAGGATGCGATGCTGGGGGTGATTTATGGTAATTTGGCAGTCATATTTAAGACGAGGCGGTTCTTGGAAAACAATCAATGCGCGAGGTTGGTAATTTTCTTTTTTTCTCTTGTTCCCAACTGTGCGCATTGCGAATGTGTGAACAATATTACTCTGTATAGTAGGTAATAAACAGCTCTCCATTGGGATCCTCCCAACCAACCCCCTTTCCTCGGTTTGTGGGAGCCATAGCGGATTTATGTGTACGTACGTGTACTATAGGTAGACTGGCAACCGTTGACCGCATCATTTCAAGACGGAAGCGACAGCCTCCACGATATTTTTGCGGCCAAGCAAGGGCGGTCTGTTCCGGTAGTACCGACAGCCAACACATTGAAGCTTAAAATCCGGTTCATCTGAACCAACCTGGGGAACAATTGGTAATGCCGAACCAGTATCGCCTGTTTTATTATTATTATTATTTTTTAATCCCTCTCTCTGTTGCCTGGCCCTCCTCTGATCCTTTTTTTTTTTTTATACTTAAATGGAGGCGTAATCAACATATGGTAGGAAGTTACAGTATGTACAGTAGGCAGCTTCTTGGTAAATTTATCCCATCAAATGATGCTTCCGAGCCGTTGCAATACGCACAAACATGGAGCTGAATTGCTTGCCCCATTGAAGCGCGGCGCACAGTGTTTTCCTGCTTAGGACCCCTGACGTTGGATTTTGCGCAGCAACTTGCAATGCGCCTTGGGTACCTGGTATTAGTTAGCATTGAAATTAGCAATCAAGTTTAATATTTTTTTTTCTCCCTTTCCCGGTATGCCCATGAGCCGAATCACTGTACCGGTTGAAATTTATCGTATACCTGATTATTTGTAAGCCATGTTCATTCCTTTATGACACGAGAAAACAAGAGAAAATAGAGGCCGGATGAATTCAAAGTCAAACTCTCAAGGAGAAAGAGTACATACGTATACGGATAGTCCTTCCTGCAGCTGCAAGGGGGTGGAAGGGGCAGGGTTGGCAAGATCCGCTCACACTACTGCGGTCTAGACTAGATTGGCAAGATTGGCAAAAGAATTAGGGGGTTCAGAGTAGGTTAAACGACCAGCAAGCGGAGGATTGGGTGAATTAAGACAAGAGATCGCATGAGTCTGACCACCTCTGGGTCACGAAACGATCAGCAGAAGTAATAGCACAGACATGGAAACAAAAAAAAAGAAAAGACATGTCATGGTAACAATACCAAGGATGCAACATAAGGACCTACCTGGCAAGCCTGGGAAGGTAAGTTGGTAAGGTAGCAGCTTAGTTAGTACCTTCCCTAGGTAGGTATTTTGAGCAAGCGGTCTAAGGGGCTGCTGCAGAAACCTAAGCAAGCCAAGGTACCTTATGTGTCTACATGAACTATGCTACGAATACTTCCTTGCTAGGCATATAGACTAACTAGTCTAGTTCGCATTGTCCAAGCCGGCCAAGTAGTCTACTGTACAAGCAAAACAAAAAAAAACAAAAAGAAAAAAAGGGCGCGACCTAATGGTGCGTGCGTAGGTATGCCTTGCTGTCTGTCAAAATGTCAAAAAAGTTGGCTCAGTAGTAGGATAAGGTACGGTACAGTAGACACGTCAAGACCTGAAGCCAAGCGAAATCGATGAACCAATACCTGGTCAGCGCCTACCCCCTGCAAGGCACTGTGTAATTGGTATTATTGCTTTGTAGGCTCAATTACCGGTGCTCTTGTGCAGCCCAGTTTGGCGCCGTACTAATTACTACTGGTCGAATCAGCAGCGTGTGATACCTCATTTTAGACATCTCGCCTCCTTTTCCCGGTCGACTTCGATTTTTTTTCATTTTCATTTTTATTTTTGGGGTTTTGTGTTTTTATTTTATTTCTTTTATGCTGGCTTCGTTTGTTGTGGGATTAGTCCCTGAGATTGACTAAATTCAAACCCTCACACACAGCTTCCTCCTTGCACTTGCCTCGTTTCCCGTGCCTCTACTACTCGTTTCAATTGCAGGCCCTGTTCGTTTCTTCTTTTGCGAGGAAGCGGCGGCAACCACTCTTCAATCCGGATTAGGCCTGGTTCACTGAAAGGGCTCCATACGCAAAGCCATTGGTGGCTCCTCTTCCTGCCGACCAACTCGAACGTTTCAAGCCCAGCCCAGCGTCGCGGATTCATCTGTCGCATCGACTCAATCCTCGGCCTTAATCACCTACCTACCCGCGTACAGTTTTCTACATGTCGGAGGTTGAGTGACGGTCGATCTCGTCTTCCCGTCGGATCGAATCCTTGCCTATCTACCGCAACTTAAAAAAGAAACGACAAAACATCACCAGTGACACTTGACTGGAACCCACCGACAGCACCACCCAATTTCACTCCCACCCAAAATAACCGACAAAAAAAAGGGGTTCAAATTCCTGAAGTCCAGCCAGTTCCGACCCAGAACAAAGGCCTCCCATACGCTTACGAACACTAAACGAGACGCCGACGCCGACACCGTCTCAGACACCGGATCAACCCAAAGCTGCTTCATTCTGCGCTACAGTCCAGACGTCACACCGAAACCATCCAGCGAACTAAGCCGCGTTCGGTGCGCGGCGTGCGGGATCCAAGCGCCACCAGACCAAGGCCGCCCTTGGGCTGAGACAAATTTCGCTGACACCTCTGAGACCCGATCATGAACGCTGCTGCCACCCGAAATGCACCACCGCTGTCTCCAGTCTCAATAGGCGGCAACGAACCATCTTGGAATTCCGGATACTCACCTCCTCGCGGCGTCGATGACAACAAGGATGGTCCGTACCCCAACGCTCGCGGAAATCCCTTCTCACCACCAATATCGGGCGGCTCCATCGGCGCGATGAACGGCTTCCCCCCGGGCCCGAGGAGCAACGGTGGTCCCTCGCCGCCTCCCTCGATAGGCCGCTCCAGCCAAGGCACCAATATTTACGCAAGGAGCGAAAGCGGTCGCAGTATGCGGGTTCCCGAAGACAGCGACATCGTCCTGACTGAGCACTACAATGTCCTCAAACGATTCCTCGGCTCGACTTCCCAGAACGGCCAGCCTCCACCTCCGAACAAGGCACGCGACAAACTGCAGCGCCTTACTACGGTGCAGTTTCTTGAACTGAGCACCGACGTCTACGACGAACTCAATCGCCGTTTTCCACCGCAGAACTCCGAACCTCCACCTAAATATCTTCTTCCCCGAGACAACTTCCACCCAAAGCGAAATCAGGCCCGCCAGAAGCTGTCGTCGCTGCCGGCACCCCGTTTCAGGGACTTGGCCACAGATGTCTTTTGCGAGCTCGAACGGAGGATACCCCGAGTCGCTGAAGGCGACATACCAAGAGTAAACAGCCCAGCCTCGATGCGCATGTCGAGTCGGTCGCAAACTCCTGTCAATGGAATGAACGGATACCCGCCGAGAAACCCAAGTCGTGCGAGAAGACCGTCCGAGGCCAGTTCAGTACGCAGCACTGCGCTCAACTCGGCCTACGGGATCCCACCGTCGCCTGGGATGCCACCACCTGGAGCGTATGATCGACCAATGGCAAAGCAGTCCCAAAGCAACACAATCGTGCCGGTTAAGAGCACGATGGTGGAAGAGGATGACGACTCGCCACTCAGTCCGACAAGTCCCGAGAACGGAGATGGTTATGGAATGGACGGGCCGACCAGAATGATGAATAATGGGCGCAGTAGTGCAACATCCGAGGTACGTCATGCTATTAGAAATGTGAAAGTATTTTTAACCTGGCCGTTCGACTGACTTTCTGTCAATGTTGAAACCAATTCAGGCCGATCGAAGACAACTTGATGATTACGAAAAGCAGGTCCGCGATCTGCAAGCAAAAGTAGACATGTTAGAGAATGACCTCAAGAAGAAGGAAGACGAGCTGGAGGCTGTCCAAGATAGGGAGAGGGACAGCGCAACACGGATAAATGTGGACAAGAAATCTTGGGATGATGCACGCTTGGACCTGGAGAATCAACTGGCAGATGCGCAAGACCTAAACGACCGACTGAAGCAAGAGCTAGACAGGATTAGAGACGACCACGCCGCAGACACACGTCAACTGAGGGAGGAGATTGAGGACCTGCGCCAAAAAGGTACCCGTGGTGGCCCCGGCGGCGGTGGTGCTGGAGATGCAGAGCTGCAAAGAGAAAACGAAGAGCTTCGCAGGCTGCTCAGGGAGCAAGAACAGGTCACGGAGGAGGTGCAGCAGGAAGCTCAGAACCTCCTGCGAGAAATGCGTACACTGTCCCAGCAGAGTGGTGCTGCGTGGGAAAAGCAGACGGAGATGGAGCGAACAATCGAGAAGCTCGAGGCCGAGGCGCAAGAATGGCGTAGCCGCTACACCAAGACCAAGACCCAGCTGCGGAATCTCAAGGCAACCTCGATGAGCTTAGCGGTTGACGATGCAGCCAAATACATGCGGGAACGAGGCTTCACGACCGAAAATGGACTCGTTAAGGATTTCCATGTCACCAAGTTTCAACTTGCCGTCGATGATCTGCTACAACGGGCGCGCAGCGACCAGCCGGATAAGATCATGGAGACTATGAAGACTGTCGTGGTCAGCGTTCGGCGGATTATTAAGGACATGGATGAAGCTGGCAACGGCAGTGAGGAGCAGCGCAAGCTGAAAGGTCGTATCGCTAGTACAGCGAATAATCTCATCACCGCTGCAAAGAACTTTGCTGCCTCGGCAGGTATCTCTCCGGTCAGCCTGATCGATGCGGCAGCATCTCATCTTGTTGCAGCCATTGTGGAACTGCTCAAGACGGTCAAGATCAGGCCCACACCAGCAGGCGAGCTGGAGGAGGAGGACGACGACGACATAATGACACCTAGTAACAACAGTGTTGGGTTCTTCTCGCCGAGATCACAAGCTCCTACACCCCTGACCACAACCAATCCCGCAGAGGAAAATCTACCTCCTCCGCCGCCATTCCGCGGCTTCGGCAACAGGCTTAGCGCCGACTCATCTGCCTACAGTCCTGTCAACTCGCCTAGGGAGTCGACCACGACGGACAGATATGGTGGTGGTGGGCTTGGTATCAATGGTAGCAACGGCAACGGCAACGCCAATGGCAATGTGAATGGCGATTCTGGAAAGGCTCTACCGCCCCAGCCATCCAACGGATATGGAGCGAATGGCTATGGCGGCATGGCCCCGCAGCGGGATAACGCTGCTGAGGATCTCAAGGTAAGAAAGATATCACTGCTCGGAGACAGACGGCAATCATTGGCATACAGACACTGACAGTGAGGTTATAGATCTTTGTCGAGGACCAGACCGCCTACCTTGTGGCCGACATTCAAGAACTCGTGGCTGCCATTCGATCTGACGCTGCCATCATCACCCTTCGCGACGAGATCTCGCGCATTGCCGAATCGGTTGATAAAATTGTGGACGAGACCTCACGCAGCAGTGGTGGACCGAATGCGTTCCCCAACCTTAAAAACCTTCAAGCATGTAGGGAACGGCTCCTCGAGGCGGGCGAGCGCGGGCAGGAGCTGTCCGACGGCGGCATGGGCCCGCCTAGCAGGGAGTGGCGTATGTGGACGCAGACCCTACCACCTATCGCCTTTGAGATCGCCAGAGAATCCAAGGAGTTGGTGCAATCGGTTGATAGGTTGGTCCTGGGAGGTGCTGGTGGTGGTGACGACTTTTCATAACGATTTTACAGAGTTTTTTTTTTTTTTTCTTTTCTTTTCTTTTTTTCTTTTTTCTTTCTTCTTTTTGGGGCATTTTATCCTTTCGCTTTGTTTTTCCCTCCTTTTTCCCCCGTCGATATGGGTTCTTTCACCCTACCTTCTTGGTTACACATTGCTCTTCTGGAGTTGTCTGCGGTTGTGCTCTTCCAAAAGGATTTCTGGCTGCATCAGTATCACGCGATGGCTGAGCCTTATACTTTTTTTTTACGACCAAGCATCCTAGAAAAATATTCTACTTAATGTATGAAGCACGACATGAGTTTTCCACGAAGGAACAAAAGAAGGAAACCCCTCATCCATACAGACCTGGGCAGATGACAGACTGCGAGATTACAAAGATGCCCCCTTTTTTCCCCCTGTTTGTACCGCATCTCATGTTTTCTTGCTTCCGGACACCCGGGAGGTTGGTTTCCTTTTTTTTTTCTTCTTTTCTCTCTCAACCATACTGTATATATGTTTATTCTTTGCTATACCCCTGCATTATGATCTGGGTCAGGACTGTTACTTTCTATCTGAATGCAAATCATTCACGTCTTGAGCTTAAGACAGTCTTTTTATCTTTGGTAAATCGTATCCACAACCCCGGGATTATTGGTTTACAAATTTTGATTAGATGGATGGTGCTTGGACAGTGCACAACCTAGATTTCAATACAAAACGTTATAATATCCTTTGAATCGACTCTTGTCATTGATGATACATGTCGAACCTCAGTCAACAAGGCGGTTGCCAAATTCCAACCTGGACTGTTTCATGTACATTATCACACAGCGGTAGTGACGTGTGTGGATTTTTTTTTTCATCTCAAACGATTTCACTCGCCATCCTTGAGCACCAATACATCGGCAGCCTTGTATATACAATCCTCGATGATATCTACCCAGCGGATAGCATTGGCAAAATCCCTCGAGTCGATGCTCTCTTGCAGACCAGGGAACACAGCGCCGGCGTAGCCAGTCCACAACCCTGGGGCAAAGATGACAGACTGAGAGTTCACAGAAATACTAAAGTTAGCCACATTGTACAGGAAATATTAATTGCGACGCGAAAATGAGGGTTGGGTAGACGTACCTTGAACCAGCTTCTTCCGTCCAGTCCCTTGGCGTACAAGAACTGCCTTTCGACGACTTTTAGCTTGTTGTTTAGCTTACGGATATCCCACCCCAATTTGATCTTTGCAGGCCATTGCCACCAGGGGAGCTCATCTTCCACGCGCTTCCTGAGCTTGTCGGCGAGATCATCCACGGCCTCGGCTCTCTGAGAAAACGTCTTGGCAGCCTCCCGCAGGCGTGTCAATTCGCGCTTGAAGCCCTCTGCGTTTCCCTTTGGCTGTATGGTGTCAGCGTGGTGGCTCGCTCGAAGCTCAAAGAGATGCTGCTCAGCGCTGAGATCTGGCTGGGAATCCAAGGTGATGCCCGCCATGACGGCGTCCAGTTTGTCCTCGACCTTGTCGATGTAACCCGTCAGTTTGTCGGCATAGTTCTTGACACCGAACTGTATGACAGGTTTATCGGCCAGTTTGGCAACGACGAGGCCCAAAATCTGGGCCATGGTGCGGTGGTAGATAAAGCCTGGGTCACCAAAGTTTTGCATCCAGTAGAAACTATCATAGTTGCTGTGATAGTGGTAGACCGCATCGTTCGGGTGGGCCGAGAAGCCAATGTCGATGCAGGGGATACCTGCAAAGTCCTGGAATGCAGTAAAGTCGCTACCACTGCCGATGGTGGAGATAGGACCATCCCATACATCTCTCACGGTCTGGCCCTTGACCGTCTGGTTGGGACTTTGGACCTGTGACGTTATGTCATAGACTAGCTGGTCCAGCAATGGCGCGCCTGATGCCTTGAAATTGGGCCCAGCCACGGCGACATCGGTGTTGACATAGGCCACGTTCACCTTGGTAAGCCAGGGAAGATATTGCTCGACCCATTCGGTTGAGCCGATTAATGAATACTCCTCGCCGTCCCAGGAAGCGAACACAATCGTTCGTAGTGGTTTCCAGCCGCTTTCGAGGGCCTTGCCGAAGCTGCGGATTACCTCGTTGATGACGGCAGAGCCACTGTTGGGGTCACCGGCGCCACCGATGATCCATGCGTCCCGGTGGTTGCCGACCACGATGACCTCGTCTTCGATTGTGCCGTTAATGACACCGATGACGTTCCAAATGGGAGTAGTGATGTAATTCTGCTCGTTGTACAGGTTCAGAACCAGTCCAGGCGGAGAGGGCCCCACGTTGTACTTGACGCCCTTGTACTCGAGGCCACGGTTTCGGGTCCAGTACTTGTTGAAGTCTTCCGAGCTGGGGCCGTGCCCATTCAGTGCCTTTAGAATCGGGATGGCGTCGGCATACGATATGGGAATGGAGGGGATGCTGGGAATGGCGTTGTGCGGATCTTGTCGCGGAGCGCCGGGCAGGGAAGGATAACCGGGAGTAGTTGGGTCCCCGGGCGCAATGCTCAAAAACTGTGCCGAGCCGCGCTGTACACTGCTGGCCTGGCGTGCAGGGCCTTTGGGATACTGCTTCTCCCCTTGTTCGTCCGTGGTGGAACCATCGTCCCCAGGATCGGAATATATGACAGTGGCGGCCATGCCGAGCTCTTGCGCACGCTTTACCTTGAGTCCCCGGAAGATGCCACCGTAGCGGGCAATAGCAATCTTGCCCTTGAGTGACACATTCGCTTTGATGAGGTCCTCAAAATCCTGGTAGGTACCATAGTTGACGTAGACAAACTGGGCCGTCACGTTGCCGCTGGCCGAGTAGCCATGGAAAGTCGGAATAGCATTGTTGAGTGCAGTAGTCGGGTCGTCATCGATGATGTCTTCTTTGAGAGAAGCCTCGAACTTGACTTTCCAGCTGGACTTGGAAAGAGACTCGTCTCCATCATGCTTGTCTCCTGTCGCCTTCTCAAGCAGGGCTAGTCTATGGTCGACAGGACGGTTCAGATAGACATCGTAAGCAACAATGCTCGAATCGATTCCCCATGACTGCCACTTGTCCCTGGTCCACTCGGCTTGCGAATAGTTCTGGCCGGCGAGGTGAGGTCCGGAGG
Organism: Pyricularia grisea; assembly: GCF_004355905.1. NCBI lineage: Eukaryota > Fungi > Ascomycota > Sordariomycetes > Magnaporthales > Pyriculariaceae > Pyricularia > Pyricularia grisea. The sequence goes on from NW_022156716.1 coordinate 1,202,134, forward strand.
TGTAGTAGCGGCTCCACTCCTCGCAGAGCTCACTGCTCGGAGTCTGGGTCAAGACCTTGAGGAGGCCCTCGTCATCCAATCGGCGATTCTTATGGCCGGGCCACGACCAGTCATCGTGGTGGCCGTGGTGTCGATGAGCCGGGCCACGGCCCAAGATTGCAGTTGTGATCCAGGTGAAAATGACCCATATCAAAGTGGAAGACAAGGCTATGGTGCAGAAGCGGCGGGCGACATTGTGGGGGTACCGCTGCCTCTGAGGACCAACCTGGTGGGTGGTGATCAGCGGTGTCCTCTCGCTGTTGGGCATCCTGGGGAAAGCAGATACGGGTAGATGCGTCCCGAGATCAGTTTGTAGCACCTGGATTGGTGCGATAGGTCGACCTAGACTATCGCGAACTAGGTCTATTCTAGTTCTAGACCTGTAAAGATGCTAGCTAGGATTACCCGTTGGAGTTTGTTCAGGTTGAACACCTCAATCCATCAGATGGATGGTACAGTATCGCCTGCTTGCCTGCCTGTCCAGGTAGCTTGATGCAATAAGGTGTTTGGTTTGATAATCGTTGTCACTTTAGTTGTTATTCCAAGGATGTAACTAAACGTAATGAATAGTAAGAGTAGGTAGGCAAGGTAGCTAAGAAGTGCCAAGGTATGGATGAGCCCAGTAAGGTAGGTAACAGTACTGATGTACAATCAATCAAGCACGTAGTAAGTATAGAGCCGACTCGGAGCCCGGACCCGATGACGACAACTCAACTAGATAGCTGCATGCACTGTGAGCGGTTGCGAGCGATTGTGCCATCAGTTGAGACCTATTCCTTATCAGGCTTAGCGCATTGGCTCCCCCTAAACGGAGCTCGGATTTAGGGAGGCGGGTTGGCGAGTTCGGCGCCGGCTTTCTAAGCCGAGTTACGCGCTCTCGACCCTACAGTAGGCCTTCCACACGCGACCTCGACCTACTGGATCGACCCCGCTCTTGACTACCAAATATCTTTTTTTCTTCTTTTTTTTTCACCGCCACATTTGTCATTCATCGCATCGTCCGCCGCAAGTGGATAAAACCTGCAGCCAGCGTTACAAGGCTGCAGGGACTCTCCCTTCTAAAGAAAATAGAGTAAGGGATTATGTGAAAAGAACTAGAAGAGGAACCGCAAAAGAAAGCAAAGTACGAGATAGACTGGGAATAAAAGAAAAGACGTGGGGAAAAAAAAGGTACACTCTTCTCTCGTCATCCCAGCTCTACTGTATGTGGGTATTGGTTGGCCTACTGGGTAGGTAGGTACCTAATCGTTAGTGACTTACTTTTTGGTCCGGTGTCGGTGCTCGCGGCAACACTTTCGGTCCAGCAACCAACCCATGACCACACATGACATTGTACTTGTCGCAGTTGAGTTCCGTTGTTAGCAAACCTAAGGTAACTACCAACCACCTCATCAAGCCCAAATCGCTACCTAGCATGTAGGTAGTGGCTTTGGGGCTTGTGCAGACCCGGTCTATAACCGCTGCTGGATTACTTACCTTAACCTACCATACATACAGTATCAGTACAGCACGCAGGTAAGGTAGCTTTGTTTCTGGGGTATTCGTACTTTCATGTCAGCCATGGATGCATGACTGACTCCTCGCCTCTTTCCTTTTAAGGACCCCTGGACTTTGCCAACAAGAAGACTTGGCTTTTGGCTCCGCTTTTCGACTTCTTTTACCTTACCATCCCGTCCTATCTTAGATCTTTTTGCTGCTTTATTTTATTTTTTGTTTGGATGACTTCCAATCTTCTCTCCTTCGACCGTCATTTTTTTCCCCGTCCTATTCGCGGTGCTCCGAAGGTGCCTATAGCGTCAGTGACATCAATCATATCTATCTTTCCATATTTTAGTCTACAAAAACCAATTATTGTTTTTTTTTTTGGCTGGCGCAAGTTTAGCCGTTGCTTGTAAATCCTCTTACGTCAAGTTAAGCCTTGTGCTCCTGTACCGAGAATTGTTACTTTGCAAACGTTTGCCTACCTATATATTTAGTCCAGAACCCACCCGGCGACGAGCACAAGCAATCCGAGACCCTTTGCCTCTTTTATCGGACCTGTATCACAGACGTTACAATTCGAGCGTGTGTCTCCTGCACACCTGTCCTTCTTGGTTTTGAACGTCTGTGTTTTTGGAGGTTCCGGTAGACCTTTTCGTCATTATAAAAACGGTTCGATCCGACAAAATGGGGGACTCTAGACCTCGCAGCAAGCTCCCCGTCAAGCAATTGGCAATTCTGGGTAGGCACTCCTTCTTCTCTTTCTCAACGCTTCGTTGTCTGCCTGAATTGAAGTTTTGAAGTGTTTGTCATCTCTTTGTGGCTGCCTGGTGCCAATTCAGAGCATCAAAGGCTGGTCGGCAAGCCTTTCATCTCTCCAACCTGTATATCTGCTGGTACTTCCTACTGCATTTGCCTATTGTATGGGCCTTTTCATTCAGCTGAAGATAGTCGACGTCAGTAGCCTGAACGGACAGGCAATGGAGCCTAAGATGGCCGCCGAGACTGTAGGAATGGGGACACAACAAGTGCAGACCACCAACCCCCCCTGGCTCTAGGTACTCAATCCTATATAACGGCTTTGTGTCATTTATGCTGACTCCTCATACCCTTGTTTTTTTTTTCTTCGCAGCTGTGGCCAGGTTCGCCGAACCGTTGGCATTGACTTCAGTCTTTCCTTATTTGCCAGAAATGATTGCTAGCTTCGGAGTAGACAAAGACAGCATCGCAAAATGGGCAGGCTTGACAGGTGCCACTTTCAGCGTCTGCCAAAGTCTTTTTGCCGTCCCATGGGGTCTGGTGTCAGACCGTATCGGGCGGAAGCCGACAATATTGTTTGGCCTAGGTCAGTTGCCACCAAAACCGGGCACCGAAAAGGAGGCAACGTGTCCCGCTAACATGTCTTGATATTTCAGTGAGCACCATGATATGCTTTATCATATGGGGCATGTCCACTAGTTTGGCCATGGCAATGACGATACGTGCCATCCAAGGAGCCTCCAACGGAAACGTTGGCATCATCCGGACCATGGTTGCTGAGATGGTAACTGACAAAGAGCATCAGCCGAGGGCTTTCTCTATCATGGTGAGTATTCAATTCTCTACGAGTCAACTGTTAACACCACACTAAGCAGGGAGCAAGGTGGCTGGCTAACTTGAACGAATGATAAACAGCCACTAGTCTGGTCGATCGGAAGCGTGTTCGGGCCCGCATTCGGAGGCTTCTTTGCCCGACCGGCTGAACAATTCCCCAGTCTTTTTGGTCATATTGAATTTTTCAAACATTACCCCTTTGCTCTTCCAAACATTATTGCATGCTTCTTCTTCCTAGTCTCGGTCATTACGGGAACCCTGTTTCTCAAGGTTAGTTAGTCTACTTTGGATGTCAAGGAAGAATGGCATTGGGCTACGTCACAGAATCCTTGACTGATAATCACCTCGTAGGAAACCTTGGCAAGCAAACGAGACACAGAAGACTGGGGGCTGAAGCTGGGTGAGAAGCTCACGCGGCCCTTCAAGTCACGAAAGCGGCCCCAGCACCGTCCCTCGTTTGTCGATGGAGAAGCAACGGCGCCTCTTCTACCTCGGCCGGCCGCTGCTGAGCCAGCCAACTCCTCTACTGCTTCCCAGTCAAAGGCGAAGATACGTGATATATTCACGTACTCGACTGTCATGAACCTTATTTGCTACACCTTTCTCGCAATGCACTCGGTTGCTTTCGACCAGCTACTGCCTGTCTTTTTGCATCACCCCCACCAAAAGTCAACGCCTGAGAATACAAGTCTTCCCTTCCGCTTCTCTTCAGGGTTCGGACTGTCGTCAGACAAGATCGGTGCAATTTTCATGATTTACGGCATCGTTTGCGGCGTAAGTTGACAACAACAGTTCAAACTCATCTCGCATGATTATCAAGATGGTTCTTGCTAATTTCATCCTTTAACTAGCTGATTCAATTCATCATGTTCCCTCCTCTGTGCAACTATTTTGGTGTTCTTAAATGCTACAGAGCTGCAGGTATGATTGATTCCCTTGCGTTGTGCTCGAATTGCACATGCACCTCGATGGAGAAGGGGGAACGAACAAGCCAGCAGCAGTGCTAAGTTGAGAACAAACCACTGACCTTGTTTACGTCACAGCTCTCATGTTTCCAGTTTGCTACTTTCTGACCCCGTTCACCAGCCTGGTGCACGGGACGTATGGGCGTTATATTGCTCTGATGTTCATCATGCTCCTCAAAGGCTTTGCTGTCATCATCGGCTTCCCCTGCCTCACAATCATGCTGACGAACAGTGCCTCATCACTGAGCATCCTCGGCACACTGAACGGGATCGCAACCACCACTAGCGGTTTTGGGCGAGCCGTGGGTCCTGCCGCTGCTGGCGCCATCTTCAGTTGGGGAATCCAAAGGGGTTATGTGATATCGGGCTGGTGGTTCCTTGGCGCAGTTGCGGTCGTTGGTGCTATCCCCCCTTTCTTCATCACCGAGGGCAGTGGCCCCTACGCCGATGCCCAGGGCGACGAGACCGACGTGGATGAAGGAGATGCCGTTGCGGAAGCAGACCCTATTCCTATCCCGGAATCGACGGCCGGGCCACTTGGACCGCACGAGGCCGGCTTTCCTTCCCCGCCCGTTCTCAGTGAGTCTAGCAGACTACGGGGGCGGTCGCTGCCAAAATCATACGGGACTACACATTAAACTGTCTCATGATTGGCATGAGAAAGGTCTGGCGCGATTTCGAGAGCCAAAAACGACACGGAAAGAGTGGTTGATTTCCTTACTACAAAGCAACACTGCTCGTATTGATCTTCTTTGCATTATTCGTCAGCGCTTGGGTGAATTGCCTCTTCTCTAGACTATTAACATGGTATGTTTGGAGTCTGATTCTTGCCATCCGAGCATGTCAGGGTTTTTTTTTGGTTCGTGTTATTACACGTGCACAGCGTTTCCAGTTTGGCCGATTTTAGGGTAGTGTTCAAATGGGCACATTGGGAAATGAATACACATAGCATATAGACAAAGCTGCATCGGTAGTTGGTATTTTGAATATTATTGTGGTTGTCAGCTGTGTTTAAAAAACAGGTACATTGTGCATAGAAACGTTGTATCAGGCCAACTACTGACAATCAGGGTTCAATATGTGATGATAACCAATATTCTAGCAGTGTGGTGCAAAATCACAAATAACACAACAAAAGAAACGGGCCTGGAATTTAATGAAAAAAAAAAAAAGACCCAAGATCTTAACCCCTTGCATCATGTTGCCCTCTGTATGTATGCTTGTTACTTCATGACTGGTCTCAACGATTTTATGCCCAAACTGAACAAGGCAAAAACATAAACACCAGCTAGCTGCCTTATCCTCACCCATTTCCCAACTACAAAAAATATTATAGTGCGCCAAACACAACATATCAACATGCTCATAAAGAGCAAAAGAAGGACAAGAAGAACAAAAGAAGAAGAAGAGAAGGCAGAAAAAAAAGAAAGACGAACAACACCTTATTGTAGAATGCTCCCAGAGAAACAGAGAAGAAAAAAAGAAACACAACAAGACAAATGACACTTTGCCAGAACACCCCGATTTCCGCTCCTATATGCACCAGAGAACCCGACCCAAGCGTTGTTTTTAGAGACCCTCCCCAATTCGCCCCGACCATTTATTGTGTCCTATAAAACTTCTTATAAAGCAGATGCAGCAAAATGTTGACATTGAGCCTCAGGTTGCCCTCAAAGAGGTTCATGAACTGATGCGACTCGAACTGTGCCTGCAGCAAATCCTCGATGGGGACAAGGGCACTCGCGCCGGGGATTTGGATGTGGCCACGCGAGCCCTCAATGGCAAAAACGCCCACCTCATCGCAAGAGATGGTCAGGTTGATCTGGCTCAGGTCGCGATCTGACACTCCCGCCCAGCTGACGAGTACGCCCTTGTCGGCGAGCTGGCGTGCGCTGTACTTGTACGATCCGAACTTGGGCACCCGGCCGCTACGTTCGAGCTCGCGCTGGTGGTTGTACTGCTTTGTGAATGGAAGCAGGAAGCGTTTCTTGCTGTTACGAGTTGATAAATCAACGAGGTTAGCCTTTTTCCAGACGTGTATCAGGTTGGTCTTTTTTTTATTTTTATGTGTGTTGGACTTACCCTTTCCTATTTTGCAGAGTAGCCATGGCCTGCTCAATGTAGTCGTCGTAGCTCTTGCGCTGTTGCTCTAGGTACTTTGCCTTCTCGTGGAGATTAGACAGCGTCATGCGCACTCCGTCAAGCTCGCGCTGCCTTTGAACTCTCCTTCTGCTCTTGGTGCGGATATCGAGGGCGATGGCATTCAATATGTCTTGGTAGTGGTTATGTTTGGAGATTCTGCCGGCGTGCTCCAGCCTCATAACGTTCTCGAGTGCCGTGCGCTTGAGGTCGAGGTACGACATACGGGTAACGTCGACCATATTGACGTCGGAATAAGCTCCCTTTGTGCACCCGCCGTCACTAAAGTCGTCGTGCAGCACCGCCATCCACTTGCGCTCGTCCTCTTGCGTGACGGGCTTGACCAGAATCTCGAGGAGGGTCGAGCCCGACTGGACACGAATAATGTACAGGATGCAGCGCTTCGTCTCCATGAAGAGAGCCTTGATCTCTGCCTCGGGATCTTCGACATCGTGCAGCTTGGGAGTGAGGAACATTTGGATGTCGGACGAGCCGGTAGCCGTCATCTCACTCTCGTTGTTCTTGGCACTACCGAGCTCCTGCATGATCTCCCGGAGCATGTCGTCGCGGTTGGGACAAATGGTGGGAAGGTCTGACGAGATTAGGTTGTGTATGGCGAAGATGTCTGCAAGCTTGATGTAAAGTGTGGGTCGGTTCTTGGCGTAAAGGTCGTTGAACTCATCAATATCAAAAGTACTCTCGGCATCGGCCACCGAGATCAGCTCGCCTAGGATATGACCTAGGCGCTCCATAGACTCGGCGACAAAGGCGTTCAATGGCTGCAGGTAGATATTATCACCACCAAACGGACGTCCAGACGCCACCTGGCCGAGAACCTTGGCAACCTCACCCAGATTGCGCTTCTGCAGCGGGCTCAACCCCTTCTCCATAACGCCGACGTTCTCAGGAGCCGTCAGGGCGGGCTGCAGGTAGAATCGCCAGAACCAGTTGCCCACCATTTGTAGCAAAATATGCTGCGGCTCACGCTTGAAATGCTGGCACAATGCATCAAACATCTGGCGGCATATGTACCTGAGGCCATACGGCAGTCGAGGAAGGAGGTCTTCGAGTGCGAGCAAGAACTGGTCGCAAATCTCACGGAGATCCCTAAGATGATCAATGAACAACTCCCTCGTCTCGGGATCCTTGATGGCTACCTCCCTGGGGACGTCGAGTGGCCTCTGGCTAGGCATGCCCGTCCGCAGCTCCTCGTTGTTGATGGCGGATCGATAGATTTGGAGGGGATCACTTTCCAGGTCTAGAGCAGGGTCCTCGATAATGTTGTCGCGGATCAGAGGGCCGAGCAGGTCTCGCAGGTACTTCCTGTCGCGAGGTGACCTTGAATAGTTACCCAGGAGCTTGGACCAGAAGAGATTACCACGAAGGGAGTCTTGAACCATGTGGCTAGCCTCAACCTCCTCCCAGATCGAGCGAGCAATCAACTTGAGGAGGTAGTACTCTTCTCTCCTCTTTTGCGCATACCCAAAGAGTCCCATGATGAGATGCTCGATGCGCTTGCATTCCTTCTCGGCCGTCCCTTGCTCGCGTATCCTGCGGAACAGGCGTGCCAGATATTGGGGTTGCGTTTGTAGGTTGTAGAAGAGATGCTGGTATGACTCGAGCTTCTTCCTCGACGTCTTGTTGAGAGCCTTGAGATCATACTGGTTCACTGAAGCAATGGAGCTGTTCGCTATCAGATTGCTGGTGTGGCCACCAAAGTTGTTCTGGTGCCTCACTACCTCGTCCAGAGTGATCTTGTTCTTGACGAGCAGGGCTATCTTGATGTCTAGCTGGTCGATGTACTGCTCCAGCATCTCGTTTTGCCGCACCTGTTGTACCACAGTCTTGCGCATCCGCTCAAACTCGACCTCCTCGTTGAAGTCAAAATCGCTGTCGTTAAGCAGGTGGACAAAGTTCTTGACGGCGCTGACTGGTGGGCTCTTGCCGGTTGTGAGACTCTTGTAGGCTTCACCTTGGAGCTTTCCGCGCACAAAACTTTGGATCTTGATGACCTTAGACATGTTCTCCTTGAAGTGACGCTTCTTCTCCTCGAACCTCTTGCGCACAATCACGCCTCTGGCTGCAGCCTGCAGCAGCACAATCGTCTCTTCTTGCTCCTCGAGCTCGGCGAGCACTACGTCGAGGTTGTTTCGCAGTATCATGGCCCTGATCTGGGCTTGCAGAGTGATGATTTGCTCTTCGTTGCTCTGGAGCTGATCAAGCAGCTCACCTTGCTCCTTGCGGCAGAGCATACCACGGATCTGGGACTGCAGGTCGGTAATCTGAGGGATTTGTTCCTCCAAATCCTTGTAGTCGGCGGCAATACGTTGGCGCTGAATGGCGCCGCGGATCAAGCCCTGGAGCTCAACTACCTGCGGCTCGTGTACAGCAATGGCATCCAAAACCCGGGTTGTTTCCCGTCGTACACCACCGGCCCTTGCAAAAGCCTGCAGGAGGCCAATGGCAGGAGAGTGTTCCCGGAGCTCCGCCTTAGTGGCATGGATGCTGTTCCTGGCGAACATCCCCCTGGAGGCGGACTGAAGGCCCTCCCACTGCGCAGAGAAGCTTGCTAGCGACTCCCGTTGAATAGCGACCTGTTTTCTTGTCAGCAAGGCACGGGCCGCGGCCTGCAAGCCGCAAATGGAAACAGCTTCCCCGGCGAGAATAGCCCTGTCATGATCAAGCCTGTTCCTCAGCAGCATTCCACGAATGGCCGCCTGGAGACCCGGTGCGGCTCCCGACGTGCGACTCGTCTCTTGCACCTGAGTGCGCACACCCTTGCGGGCGAGAAAGCCTCGCATGACCGCTTGAATGTCGCGCACAGGACCTGTAGCGTCTGATAATTGAGATCGCACATCTCGTACCTCATCGCGGACCTTTGCAGCCCGGAAAAGACTCTGTAGCTTCAGAACGGCGGGCTCTGAGCGCTTCCACATGTACTCTCTCTCCGCTTGCCGGGACCGAACGAGAAACCCGCGGGCCGCACTCTGCAGATTCACTGCGAAGCGCCTCATGTTCAGTCGATAGTCGATAATCTGACGCGCAAAATCACCGCGAATCCGGGCCTGAAGGTCGACAAGCCAGTTCTCCGAGTCCCAAAGTTCCTGCATTGTTCCCCCAAGCCGCATTCGCAATAATGCTCCTCGTACTTGAGCTTGCAGCTCAACGATGGAGTCCTCATTTTCCCCAAGTTCCCTTTCTATCCGCTCCTCTTCCGTTTCTTCGGGTTCCGGTTCCGGCTCAACTCCAAAATCGGCGCCCATATCACCAAAGGTCGGCATACTGGCCCCCAGCTTATCCAGGCCCTTCTGCATGGCTTCAAGATCGTGGTGCTCGAACTCGAGTTGACCAACCAGGTTGCCAATTCGGAAATCAACAATCCCTTTGCGGTATAAGAGCCAGCTGAGGGCATGGATACAGTAGATGACCTTTGGGATGTTTTTCTTTTCGTAGAGATCGATCAGTTCAAATCGGAAGAGGTCGGGTAGTTCGACCTCGTCAAGGTACCGGAAGAAAATCGCAATGTTGTCCGAATGGCGGTACTGTAGACGAGGGTGCCGGAAAATACGATATCTTCGGTCCGGGTTCAGCGCTTGAACCACCTCTGCCAGGGTCTCGCCGTTCCTAAGCTCCTCTTCGAGCTTCACAATCTCACCAATCGATTTGTTGATAACATCTTCGATCCACTCTTTTGCCTCACCGATGTGACAAAGATATTCGTAGGCCTGGAGAAACTGTCGTTGTTTGTCCATCCAATTCCTTCCTTCCCACCCGTATCCGCTAGACTTCTGTCCAAGGCGGCCGGCATTTGATCTGTCGGCCCTCTGAAGCCTGCGGCGACCCTTTAGTCCCACGACCTCTTGCGCCGGTAACGTGATGGCAAACTCATCAGCCTCTCCAGACTGTGCAAGTTTTGAGAGGGTCCGAAGTTGATTTGTGGATGAGCGGCCAAGGATCTCAAGGTCGGACCCGGGCAGTTGGACCGGCTGCGGATGGTGCAAGGGCGGAGGCGAGGAGGGCCCATGGGCATGCGCGACAGCGGCACTTCCTCCTCGGTTGATCGTGTCCGATCGAGTGAGGAGCATTGACGTTGGCCGTAAGCTCCCCATCCTGGGAGGCGGAGCTGGTGCGGGTGCAGCTGCCTTCTCTTGTTCGAATATGGCGAGTTTGCTCATGTCCAAACTCTGACCGCGCTCATGCCTCTTAGACATGAGTCGCTTTGTTGGTGATAGATCGCCAGGGTTACGCTTAGTAGGTGATGTTTCGCCAGGTGGCTGAGGGAGCGGACGGAGTGATTGGCGGGCACTGTTGTAGATATTATCCGAATTTGTGTTTGACCGCGGCGAGTTGTTGGCACTGAGTGATATTGGTGGGCGTGCATATTCGCTCTTAGCACGACTGTGGCCCAGCGACCCATAGGCGCCAGAGCTTATTGAAGACATGCTGGATCTGCTGGCTTCCGAAGCAAATGAATACCCCGATGATGCCGATGACGATGCCGTTGAAGGGTATCGAAGAACTGTAGGGTCGACAGTCTGAGATTGTCGTAACGGATGTGGACGGTGCGACATTTTTTGTTGTCCTTCGGTCGATTCTTGCTCGATTTTCGAGGATTGAGGTTTAAATCAAATAGGTGCGGTAAGGTCGGTATGTAGGGATAAGAGGCGACATTAGAGCTCTTCGGAGGAGTCCAACAACGACATGTGACAAAGTTGACAAAAACAATAATGGCAACAGTCACCGCTACAAAAGAAGTTTGTTAGGATGTTCGTGGATAAAACGGTTGTAGATGGGCGGAACTGAGGGGACATTTTACGAAGTCACATACTTGAGAAGCAAAAGAAAAAAAGCTGACGGATGGGCGGGCGCGCTCTGCGCAAAAAGTCAAGCCAACGTAACGTGAAATACGATACCTAGACAAAAGGCGTAACGGATTGCAGTGCCGATTGCAATAATGATTAAATGCCTGCCGAGCCTGTAGGGACTGGCAGAATATTGCCCGAGAAAATAGAAAGAAAAAAAAAAACACAAAGGGCAACGAAGAAGGATGACTGAGTGGTTTCCTCGTCGGGAATGCGACTCTCTCGGCTCTGTCCGTCGTCACCTTCGTTTATCGCGGGACAATGAAGTAGGGTGGTCAAGACCTTGATTTTGACGTTGTTTTGTTTACTTTCCAAAAGCCTGTTACACGGGGAGACAACCAATCAGCTAAATTTGTCTCACTATGGCGGTCCCACACTTGGGCGTACACTCGGCCATTCAGGAAGATTGATTGCTTCCAGACCCGAGACCACCCCACTGCAAGTCCCGGCCCCTCCACGCGCTGATCCTTGTAAATAACACGCGTGGTAACGTGCAGCATTACCAAAGTGGACCCCAGCGATGTGGCTGTTTTCCTCTCCTTTCTGTCTTCTGTGGCGTGTGCCTTGCCCGGACCCGGTGGAGTATGAAAATTTTGTTAAAGGGCTGTGCCCACTGCCCAGTCAGTACCTTAGCCCAGTTACCAGTTACCCAGAGAGGTACCTCGTGCCCCTCACTTAACCCGAGCTGCCAAGCAGGGACCCTCCTATTTTGTGCGTCCCATGCAGGACCTGACGTGACTCCCGACCACCTTGAAAAAAAAAAAAAAAAATTGTCAGAGGGCGAAACTTTTTCCTCGCTTCCTTCTCCCTTTGGGGAGAAGAAAAGCCAAAACTGCCAGGCAACCTCTGATCTTTAGATTGACTGGTTGTCTTCACCCTCGCTATTGGAACAGACTGATTTATTTCTATCTCTGTTTTCTAATATCTCTTCTTCCACGTATATTTTGCACAAGCTGGGTACGTGGTGCCCCTCGTCATACCTTGCGCTGGCGCCTCTCACCCGAGCGCGGAGTAACTAGCGCTGCCAAGATCTACATCTTTTTTTCTTCTTTGTCTCAAGCTAATAAGTCATATTCCAGTTCGCGATGCCTACAACAAACACCCAAGCGTCAGTGAATGGCGCCTCCAACTTCCTCGACTTCAAGACAGCCCATGATGTTTTGAAGGAGTACGAGACCCGAGATGGTCTCGACATCACTCAGCTCCTTGACTCCAAGACCAATGGAGGTCTTACATACAACGATTTTCTCCTGCTTCCGGGGTACATTGGTTTCCCAGCCTCGGAGGTCGGCCTCGACTCGCCGGTGACGAAGAGGATCTCTCTGAAGACTCCTTTTGTGTCCTCTCCCATGGACACCGTCACCGAGCACGAGATGGCCATCCACATGGCACTTCAGGGTGGATTGGGTGTCATTCACCACAACTGCTCGGCCGAGGAGCAGGCAGATATGGTGCGCAAGGTCAAGCGCTACGAGAACGGCTTCATTCTGGACCCCGTTGTTATCAGCCGCGACACTACTGTCGGCGAGGCGAAGGCCTTGAAAGAGAAGTGGGGTTTTGGCGGTTTCCCCGTGACCGGTAAGTCTCTTGAGCTGTCTTTACACCATTCTTCCCTGGTCCATATGATTATCACATTCTTTCCATATAACTTTCGTTCCACCGTATAGACATAACGTCATGGGGATACAAAGATTTATTTTATGACGGACATCTTCTATATATCCAATTTTGCAATCCATTTATAAAACTTTTGACTGACGTTGGATGGTCATAGAAACCGGCAAGATTGGCTCCAAGCTTTTGGGCATTGTCACTAACCGTGACATCCAATTCGAGGATGACATCAACACCAAGGTCGCAGATGTTATGGTCACTGACCTTATCACTGCCCCATCGGGTGTCACTTTGGTTGAGGCTAACAAGATTCTGGCCAAGTCAAAGAAGGGCAAGCTGCCGATCGTTGACCAGGACTTCAACCTGGTCTCCATGATCTCGCGCTCAGATCTCAACAAGAACCTTTACTTTCCCCTGGCCTCCAAGCTCCCCGACTCAAAACAGCTTCTGTGCGCTGCAGCAATCGGCACCAGGCCAGAGGACAAGGTGCGCCTGCAAAAGCTTGTTGAGGCTGGCCTGGACGTTGTTATCCTGGACAGCAGCCAGGGCAACAGCATCTACCAGATCGAGATGATCAAGTGGATCAAGGAGAACTTCCCCGGACTCGACGTCATCGGCGGAAACGTCGTGACGAGGGAGCAGGCTGCCGCTCTTATCGCTGCTGGTGTCGATGGACTCCGCATTGGCATGGGAAGCGGAAGTGCCTGCATTACCCAGGAAGTTATGGCTGTCGGCCGTCCTCAGGCTACGGCTGTTCACAGCGTCAGCGCTTTCGCCGCCAAGTTCGGTGTTCCTTGCATCGCTGACGGAGGTATTCAAAACGTGGGTCACATCGTAAAAGGTTTGGCCCTGGGTGCTTCCACCGTCATGATGGGTGGTCTGCTCGCCGGCACCACCGAATCTCCTGGCACATCATTTGTTTCCCGTGAAGGGAAGCTCGTCAAGGCCTACCGTGGCATGGGCAGCATTGACGCCATGCAAGACAAGAAGGCCGGCGGTGGCGGCAAGGACAGCCAGGCAAGCAATGCTGGCACTGCCAGATACTTTTCCGAGGGCGACAGCGTCTTGGTTGCACAAGGCGTTTCTGGCGCCGTGGCTCATCGCGGGTATGTGAAGCCCATTTTCCACTTCCGTTTCGATTTAACGTACATTATGACTGACCAAGGGTTACAACAGATCGATTTCCAAGTTCCTGCCTTACCTGGCAGCGGGTCTGAAGCACTCTTTGCAAGATTGCGGTGTAGTCAGCCTTAAGGCCCTGCACGAGGGTGTTGCCGAGGGAAGTGTGCGTTTCGAGATCCGAACCGCAAGTGCTCAGTTGGAGGGCGGTGTGAACATGGAGTCTTATGAGAAAAAGCTTTACGCTTAAGTGACGATACGAGAACAAAACAAAAAAATAAAAAATTGAGATGCCTGAATGAAAATATAAATACCCTGCACATACCGTTACTTTTGGTGTGATGCCAAACTATGCAGCCATTGATCCTTTCGTTCCACGCAGTACTGAGTGCCGTGCCTTTTCTTGCTACGATGTCACTAGGGCCGTTGCCTTCAAGTTGGACACAGTTGTTTACAAAGCAGGGATATAGGATGATGGCCACTCGCGCCTTGCAAGGGTCGTTGGGAGGAGGCTTGCGAGGCAAGCGGCTAAGCGAGATGCATTCAAGAAGCATCAACAGGCGTTGTTTTCTTAGCCACAGACTACCAGCATAGCACTCGGTTCTCCGGTAATGATTTTGGTTTGTTACACATGTACACAGAAGGGACAGCTTTCAGCATGTTTGCTACGACGAAACAATTTGGGGGGTGGGGACGGGTCCCTTATTTTTCTTATACCTCATGCTCGGCATTCAGTATTCTTTTTTTTTTTTTTTTTTTTTTTTTTTTTTTTTTTTTTTTTTTTCTTTTTTATTTT